>NW_024387128.1:31021-63521 GCF_900408965.1 Simochromis diagramma | reverse complement strand
TTCCCATGTGACAACCGCACCTGTGTGAATATGTCACAGGTCTGCAATGGTGTCCCAGACTGTCCACGGGGCGAAGATGAGTTGGTGTGTGGTGAGTTCTCATTAGATAAAGAGAAGGCAGGTAAGCCTAGAGTGAGACAAGGAGTGACCATGATGACGCTATGATACAGTCACGGCCAGGCTTTCATTAAAAGATGTCATCAGGACTAAAAACGACACAAGTTTGATTGTATTAACTCCCCTGTTCTCTTGTATGATCATTAATATATTTGACATCTTGTTCTGTTAAGATAAAACTGTCTCACCAGCACTTCCTGGCAGCAACACCACTGTCACCTGCTCTGAGTTCACCTGTATGGATGGAACCTGTGTGCCTTTTAACGTGGTAAGCTAAACTCCGCCCCAACACGCCATCTATATTTTGCAGAAATGATCAAGTACATGAAGATAATCTTTTGTTGCTTTCCTGCTGGTTTGGATAGAAGACAAAAATCTGATACAGCAGTATAAGTTATTTGCATTTTTTAAATGACCAGCATCTGTTTCAAATACACATTTTTACATTTATATTTGAATTAGCTCTTTCTAGTTTTTTCTGTCTCATCTCTTTATCTGCCTCTCCCACCACAACACTCTCCCCTTCATCTCCATTTCATTCTATTCCTCTTTACCTCAAGCCTAAGAATTCCTACGTTATAAGCTAACGCTATGCTTCACTTGAAATTAAGTTTTGGTAACAGCGGAGAATAGCAGCTAACAGCAGCTAACAGGAGCTAACAGCAGCTAACAGGAGCTAACAGCAGCTAATAGCAGCTAACAGGCAAAATCAGCAGCATGTTCTGGCCCCAGCAGAAAATTACAGATTACCATTGCTCATCAATCACAAATGAGCTACTTTGGCTCGTCGACAATGTAAAGGGTAATACACAGAGACGTATCAATGTCAAAGTGTAATAAAGATCAGGTAAATACCGTAGCAGCGACTAGTGTCCGTGGTTCAAGTACCTACTAAGTTTGTAAGCAATCTTGACATAGAACACAAGCATTCAAACTTTTGTAGGCCTTCAGATCTCATCTAGTATAATTTGAGGGGTTGTTGATAACACAGTGATATAAACCATGTGGCGTGAAGTCAGGGAGAGTCCCAGGGCAACACTTCACAGCATCAGTAAACACACTTGGATAGCGCAAGTTAGCGCCCATCTTCAGCCCTCCCATGCTCACTTCTTCGCAGAAGCCAGATGCTTGTCATGAAAGTATTTTACTTCCTCTGAGGGAGAATATACAAGTGTTTGTTTACTCATAGTCGTTTATCTTATCTACATAATATTTAGTAGGTTTTTCACTCACTTGAAGTGTCATGTTGCCTACAACATGTAATGTGTTTACTTAACGATGTGTGGCTGAACAGGCAACGAAGGGATAGAAGTCCTTGTTTTACACCAGAAAGTTGGGAGAAGTTTCAGTTGCATTACTACTGAGTTTCTACTTTATTTTCTATTGCATGACTGCATCATTCAATCTTGGAATCTGAGGTTATTTGCAGGCCCACATATGAAAGTACACTGCATCTGTTTTTCTCCGTTAATTATACTAAAACTAAGTCAGTTATGTTTTCAAGGAAGGAAGAAAGAAAATGAAAAGTTTCATGTACAGTGAGCCTGCTCTGTTTTTAGGTGTGTAATGGTGTTCCAGACTGCCCAGACTCCTCATTGGGGTCGCTCGGGGACCCCACAGACGAGCAGGGCTGTAAAACCTGGAGCTCCTGGGGCCCTTGGAGTCCTTGCAGCACCACCTGTGGGACGGGCTTCATGAGCCGGGAGAGATCATGCCCTCCAGGGGACCCGCTGCACCACTGCCGGGGTCAGGACATCCAGAGGCAGGAGTGTTTCAATACCACCTGTCCTGGTAAGGACATACACAGAAACTGTAACACACATGTTTGGGAATGCTTTCAGGAAATGTGAGATTCCTATAATTTTGGAACAAGAGGGTTTATTTTTCATAGAAAGCTGGAGGAAAAACTGACAAAAAAATAGAAGCATAAAGGAAAGTCACAGACGCACACATGTCAAAAAGTCTGACTTGTCTTCTGCTCTGGTTCAGCGACTAACCGGAAGGTTGGTGGTTCAATCCCAGGCTCCTCCACTCTGCATGTCAAATATCCTTGGGCAAGATGCTCTCCGATGCATCCATCAGAGTGTGAATGTGTATGAATGTTAGATAGTAAGCACTTAACAACTTAGAAAACATGCTTGTGTGAATGGGTGTGATTGGGTGAATGAATTAGTTGTACAAAGTGCTTTGAGTGCTCAGATAGAGTAGAAAAGCGCTATATAAGAACCAGTCCATTTACCATTCACCATCTTCTCTACAGTTGATGGTCGATGGCTGCCGTGGGGGAGCTGGTCAAACTGTTCCAGTGGTTGTGGTGGAGTTCAGGTCAGAAACAGAGCATGCACACCTCCTCTCTATGGAGGACAGGACTGTTCCCAGCTCCCAGGACCATCTAATCTGTCCATGGAGACCAGTAAGCAGTTTGTAAAAATGAATGTTTTATTGAACAAAAGTCAGGTATTTTGTTTACGATGGTTTTATTACTTATTATAAAAGTAATTACTGCCCAGAGATGGCTTGTGCTCTCAGAGAGCTTCGCAAACATGTAAAATGTAAAATTTAAAATCAATCTTTTTGGAACTCCAAAAATCCTGTATATAAATATGAATAAATATTCCAAGTATAAAAAATGTAGATCTTCTCGAGTGTTGATGGAAGTTGTTTTTATTGCTGATGATGGTGGTTGCTTTATATCCAAATCTGGGCTATTTAAACCAGAAAGGAAGTAATCAGATGCCAGACTTTCACAATAAGACTCATGGTCAGCTCAGACTTATAAATACTTAAATGCCATGAACTGGTAGTAAATGAGGAAAGCTAAGGACAATAAGAGATAAATTGGTAAAAAAGAAAGAAAAACGGTACCACGTCCAGTTCTAAAATGAGGAGATTTCCTGTATTCATTTTTGTCTTTCCCTTTTTTTATACCAGGGTGTTTACCCTCGTTACTTTAACCTGCATAAAGAAACAGATAACGTACGAGAATTTTCGACATTTTTCATTTAGTTACACAGCTTTTCTTACAGTAGGACTTCCTGCTCTGTCTCTGTGCCTCACTGTAGAACCATGTCTGAATGATGGATGTGACAACACCAGCTGTCCCACAGGCTTGGTTAGACACAGCTGTGCTCCCTGCCCACTGTCCTGTGCCCACATCAGCAGTGAGTCCACCTGTGATCCCAGCGCACCCTGCTTCTCAGGTCGGTGCATCCCAGGACACGTGTGGAATGTCCTGTGTGATAAATAAAATGTGGCTTCTTCACCAGTTTAGATTTCAGTCACAAGCTTTTTTCTCTCTAACGTATCAATACTTTCAGGATGCTGGTGTCCAGAGGGGCAGGTGATGAGCCACACACTGCTGTGTGTGTCACCAGAGGAGTGTGTGTGTGAGGTGGCGGGTGTGCGCTACTGGCCGGGCCAGCAGATCAAAGTGGACTGTGAGGTTTGTGTGTGCGAGAGAGGAAGGCCGCAGAGGTGTCAGCCCAACCCTGACTGCTCCAGTGAGTCGCTGTAGTCAAATCCACAGCTGACGCGTACACACACAGACTGCTGTGAAGTCTGAGGAATCTGTTTTGTCACACTTTAGTCCACTGTGGATGGTCATCATGGTCTGAGTGGGGAGAGTGCTTGGGGCCGTGTGGTGTGCAGAGCGTTCAGTGGTCCTTCCGCAGCCCAAACAACCCCCCCAAACATGGAGATGGTAGGACATGCAGAGGAATTTACAGGAAGGCTCGCCGGTAAGTCTCCTCCTGCTTTCATTGGTTAGAAACTGTGTACTTTTTCAAGACTTTCAGCACTCGGACCTTTTCCAAACATGGTCACTCTCCATGGGATTGCAATCGTCTGACGTGCGCCTCTGTGACAATTTATCATTCTTCAACGTGAGCTCAGCAGATGTGTTATCAAGCATTATAAATATTTTGATGAAGAGGTTTTGAACTGCACTAATCACCACTTAATGCCCAAAAAGTAGTCAAAAAATGTATTTAGTTTACTAGACTGCGTGTGTAGCTCATGAGGTCATCCACCAATCAGCTAGATACATGTAACCTTTTCAAAGTTCAAAAAACGGGCGTCAAGGATGAAAGTCCAGTGTTTGCTTTTCTGTCCGGTGTCCTCACTTCTTAGTGTTGGCAGAGTGCAGCAATCCACCAGCTGTTCATGATTATGTCCAAGTAAGAAAAGATGATTAATGTGGGGATAATGTGTCAGTTACTCTGTAATGTGCTGGCACATTGGAACAGGTGCAGGTCGTGATCGTTATAAAAGTAGCAGCTAAAATATTGTGTACCCTGATCCAAGAATGGAAATGTCTCCCTATATATGGGAATCCAACCGTGTGCCAAGCATTTCTCCCCTGCTGTGAGGAAGTATTTTCTATCAGCGCTGGCTTTGTGGTTAAAAACATGATCGAATCATGACGTCCATCCACCAACATCTCTGCTGGGTTTCTTTGAAAGAAAATGTCTGTCTTTGTGTCTGTATTACAATCCCACTGTCGGCGTGTGTGTCTGTGTGTGTGTGTGTGCAGGTGTCAGACAGCCCCCTGTGAGGAGTGTGAGTATCACGGTCAGTCCCACACAGTGGGCGACAGATGGCGGTCAGACCAGTGTCAGCTATGCCGCTGTCTTCCCAACCTCACAGTGCAGTGCTCCCCCTACTGTCCATACGCTGCCACTGGCTGCCCTCAGGTGAGAGGATGTGTGTGGCTGTTGTTCATTTTTGTTGGCAAAAGCTACTAAAAATATTTCCACATTAGTCTTATTGTTATGTTTTAAATGTTGTTCACCTGTCGCCACTTTAGTGTCGTTTACAGACTTTACTGATTAGTGTAACCAATGTCTTAAGTTTGTGTTAGGGATGCAACGATACCAATTTTTTCAAACCGATACGATACCGATACTTGGATCTGAGTACTTGCCGATACAGAGTACAAAAACCGATACTTCTACCACACACACACACACACACACACAAATGCAATGAATCGGAAGACAGATTTTATTTTATTCGCTGCCGATAAAAAATAAAATCTTAATAAAAATGACCACAAAAAAATTTCTATTGAAAATTAAGCACTTCTGTTAAATTATTGCAGAGTCTCCACATTGTAATTTAACAAAATATCACTGAACTATTGGCACTGTCTCGAGCTTTCAGAATAATAAATAAACACTTCTGTTGGAATAAAATAAATACAAATTAGGTTTGAGAATAAGATAAACTTTTAAATTGTTGCAGAGTGTTCATATTGTAAACAAACAAACACAATAACGAAAGTATTTGGCATTGACGAACAAACTCCCCATCTGCCCGTGGATCATCAGTCCACTGTGCCGTTAAACCGAGGACTGACATCGCGCACACACTGCTTGTCTTTACCTCTTCAGAAAGTTTTGGCACCATTATCTCCCTGATGTGTGGGCGGTTGGGAATTTCATATCGCAGCTCGAGTATGCTGAGAAGAATCCTATGTTTTCCACGACCGGCATTGGCTGGTCATCCGGAGCGATAAAATGAGTCAGAGTCTCTGTTATTTTAACTGCCCGTGGATTTTCTCTTGACATTTTTCATCGCTTTTCCAAAACCTGAGTTAAAGTTGGCTGTTCCACACTGCTGACATTTTGTTTAGCCTAGCTACAGCAGCCTCCAGTTTCTCTTTTTTATCTGGAGCTGCCAGTCTGACTCGTCTAACCCTGTGCCTGTTTAGCGCGGGATGTTCCCCTAGTGGCCAATCTAAAAAACTACAACAGAAATGACAAGCCACCCTCTGATTAATGAAATAAGTTAGTATCGGTTCATGGTATCGGTTTACTTTTACGAGTATGAGTACACACACATTTTACAGTATCGGCCCCGATACCAGTATCGCTATCGGTGCATCCCTAGTTTGTGTCCATGTTTTGTGGAACTATAATGGACATTGGCACATTTGTGTATGTAACTGTGTGTAAATGTGTGTTTGTATCTTATTCCATGGAAACACTTGTAGTCATCTCCTGCCTCTGCAACCTTTTCTTGCCTCCACGTAGCTGTGCGTCGTGGCAACTCAAGATGAATGCTTTTTGTTTGTGCAGGGCCAAAGTCTGGTGCCTGGAGAGGGAGACAGGTGTTGCTACTGCCAAGGTAAAATCTGAACAGTTGTTCTCCTGTTTACGCTGATTAAGTTCTTTCCACTTTAATGGTGGTTGAACTTAAACACGAGGAACTGCCCTCCATACTCACTAATGTAGCATCCAAATGTCAGATGACGTAGGGACTAATAATGATAAATGTTACATGCCGTAATCTCACTTGTGGTGTTTGGAGGGAGAGCATTATTTTTATTTCTTTTTATTAGAAAAAAAACGTCACTCCTGACACGATCGACAGCACAGAAATGTTGTAAAAATGATTTTTAACAATCTGTTTAAGAAACGTGACAAAGACCATCGATGGTGCAGCAGTTTATGAGTCAGAAAATCATCCCACAGATTTTATTTTTTAATTTATATTAAATGGAGTTAAAAAGTGAACGAGTGCTCTGTGCAGAATCAACCAATTTGTTAGTTTATAGTGTTGCATTCTGGGTAAGTGCTATAATTGGACTGGTAACAAATAATGGCCATGCATTACTTAAAAAAATGACATTAAGATGAAGTTGGGACCCTTGTAGAAACATCATCTGCTGAAAGGACCTGTAAGTGAACATTTGGCCAACAATAAAATTGCATTACTTAGACGACTGTCTCTTGTTTATGGTAGACAATCTTGTGTTAATGAATATTCTCTTACCAATGTTTGTATTCTACACCTGCTAGGTGAAAATGACACAATACTTACAACAATTGGTCCTGTCACTGTGACCTCCAAGCCAGCACAGGTCACTACACCCCTGATTCCCACATACCCTCTTCCTCCTGGAGGTAGGTGCCTTCCTCTACCTGTTGTTAGATATTTAAAGGTTGATCCTGAGACGATCCAGGAGAGCCAGTTTACTTTTATTAATGTTGCTCAGAAATGGTCTGCAGTTCACCCAGAGGCTCAGCTGAGGGCACCCATGAGACATTTTTTACACCTCTTAGAAGACAAACATGTTCGCTTTTGCAAACTCAGTACCAACAGTATGTGTGACCTGAAATAAAAATGAAACGTTTAAGCCGACAGATTTTTCCCATGTTACTGCTTTGGAGTCAGAAGTAATTGATGCTAAGTTATCAGCTAAAGCTACACTGGTTAGCAAGCAGACACATACCTTTGTAACGAGTCTCAGTCAACAAAACTGGAGCACTTCCCTACATAAGATTCCTTTATAAGTTAAAAGCATTGGTATCATTATTGGTATCGCTGTTTTTCTGTATTGCATCCATACCAAATCTGCAGTATGGCCCTGCTCTAGCAGCCATCGCCTGCCTCTAACCCTGACAGTACTTAAATAGCATTTAACCCCCACAGCACAGGTGTTATGAAGAGGAAAACTAAGCGCTTTGTTGAATACACCAGAAACAGGTGTCTGCTTCTGCACGATCACTGCTGCTATCGCTCATGTCATTGGCTCAACTGTATAGAAATATATTGCTATACAGTTGTAACCCATAAACTTTAATGGAAACTATAAGCTTACATTGTTATACCTGGACAATCTCACGAACAAGTCGGTGAAGTCTTTATAATCTGAGGTGCATCTGTTTTAAATCATGCAAACTTTGTTTATCCTTGTTCCTGTTTAGAGGAATGCTGGTCTCCCCTGGGTGTCCAGTCTCTTCCTGCCTCAAGTTTCAGTGCCTCTTCACAGCAGGCCGGTCACCCCCCTGATGCAGCTCGTCTGCATGCGTGGGACCCTCACAGTGACCTCCAGGTACTCCACACGTAATCAGACCCCTGAGCATGTCAACCATCATCCTCTTTTTTCCTTAGACTTCTCATAAATTACAAATTATGCTATTTAGTGATATTTTATGAACGAATGCCTGTAAAATGAGTCCATTATGCCTCGGTTCTGCTTTGTGTTGAGTATTCACTGATAACAATCTTAAAATTCTTCCTGCAGGGCTGGAGTCCAGAACCAGAGGAGTATAAGGACCTACCACAGCGGAGGCCTGACAGCTACACCGGCAACACACAGAGTCCCTACATACAGATAGACCTGCTAAAGCCATACAACATCACTGGTAAACAGGCACACAGTTTACACGCAGTACATGCTGCTTCAGTGTTTTGTGCACTTAGTTTCGTCGCTGTGCTATCCTACAGGTGTGTTGACCCAGGGTGGAGGTGTGTTTGGCACATTTGTGTCCAGCTTCTTCCTCCAGTTCAGCCGGGATGGAAATCAGTGGTACACTCACAAGGAGCTGGTCACTGATGCCCCACCCAGAGCCAAGGTGCAGCAGCAAACCAAAGCGCTTTACTTTAAAGGCTTTATTATTTTTCTTAGTGATTGTTCTCCTCCCAGGTTTTTCTCGGTAACCACGATGATCGAGGAGTGACGGAGAGCAGACTGGACAGGATCGTGTCGGCTCAGTTTGTCCGCCTCTTGCCCCATGACTTCCAGAATGGCATCTATCTTCGCCTTGAGATCATGGGCTGTGGCGATGGTTGGTGGAAAGGATGCTGGTCTTACATACTGGGTTTGTGTGTGTGTGTGATTCTAAAATGCAGGCTTTACTTTCATCACCAGGTTCTCGCTGGTTAACATCACCCAGTCCTCCCTCACCAGTCTCCCCAGCAGGTGGCTGCAGAGAGAAAGAGTTCCAATGTGAGAACGGTCGCTGCGTGCCAGCAGGTCCTCTGGGTGTAGTCTGCGATGGCGTCAATGATTGCGGGGACAGTTCGGACGAGACCCACTGTGGTGAGCTGTCCACACCACAGCTCAAAGTTTGCTCTTTAAGATTTTAGAATAAACATAGACATTCTTACTGAGCACAACTACTCACTGTGTGCAGGTACGCAGCCTTCCACTACAGCCACCAGTCCACGCAGCTGCCCTGCTGGTCAGTTCTCCTGCCCCCCACCAGGGGGCTGCATTGAGGCATGGAAGCGTTGTGATGGAAATCCCCACTGTCCCAGAGGAGAGGATGAAAGTGGATGCCACCCTCATGACAACATTACCGCCCAGTAAGACATGAGGACGCGGATCTTTTTTGTTTAACGTAGAAGCATTGCAGTTGTTTTTAATTCCTCTTCAATACGATCACTACTGTGCAGGCCGTACACCCCCCCGCCTGCCCCGCTGAGGACTCCATCTATGGCTGCTGTCACACATCCTGCTGTAAGCCAGTGCATTCATTTAAGTCCCATTATTTGCATTTGGATTTGAGATGTTAATATACGTACAGCATGAACAGAAACGGTGCTTCATACTCTGATCTTGTCTCTGCAGGACGGTGGCCCGGATATCACGGTGAGGTTTGTTTTCAGCTGTGTGATTGTTTTTTCTTCATTTCTTATGAAGGGTTGAATGAATGCAAGGATCATCATATATCACTGTGGCGAGGCGGGGCCTGCGATGCTGCTGCAGGTGAGATAGAGGCACCTGCACAGCATCTGCAATCACGCCTCGGCACTGTAAAGGCTGCGCTGTTGTCATTGGTTGTTGTTGGTATGTGAGCTGCAGCCGAGGTGTTTAAGTGTACAGCAGCCGTTAATAAAGATGCTGCAAAGCATGCAAACATCACTGGGTCTGTCGTGGTTTTATCACAATCACAGGTATCTGCTCCTCTCCGCTTGGACTGGAGGATGGGAGAATCCGTTACGGTCAGCTCACCTCGTCCTCCCATCGGGAGAACAACCCTGCCGATGCCGGGCGGCTGAATATAGTCCCAAACATGTGAGACGCTTGTCAAGCCTAAAACAGATCAAACTTCTGTCTTTCAGTGTTAGCACATTGGGTCTTAAGTAAACTTTCAAGTTCTTGTTAACGCTTGAAGGGGAGATGACAAAAGAGAGGTCATCTCCGTGTCATATCATCTTTTGTGCTCACAGCCAGGTGATGGAGCCCGGTTGGAGCCCGTTACCTACAGACCCTCAGCCGTATTTTCAGGTGGATTTCTTGGAGCCCATGTGGGTGTCAGGCGTGGTGACACAGGGCACTGAGCGAATGTGGGGTTACCTCACCAAATACCGCCTGGCGTTTGCCCTGCACAGCAGCCTTTTCACAGACTTACTGAGAATGGGAAGCCCGATGGCCCCGCTAAGGTATACTTAACACATTTAAACAGTACCATTAATTATAATTTCAGCACTGTAATAATAATAATAATAATGGATTGGATTTATATAGCGCTTTTCAAGGCACCCAAAGCACTTTACAATGCCACTATTCATTCACTCTCACATTCACACACTGGTGGAGGCAGCTACAGGTGTAGCCACAGCTGCATGATTACATATTTTTATATGTAATAAAGTGTCTTCTCTGTTGCTGTGCAGGTGTTTCAGGTACGGATGGTGGGCAGGACCCCCGTGACCCGCTGGCTCGGTCGGCTGGTCAGAGCTCGCTATGTGCGCATCATGCCTGCAGAGTACAGGCACACGTTTTACCTGCGCGTGGAGATCCTCGGCTGCCGAGGAGGTCAGGACATAAACCAAATTATGATAATTATTCCTAATGTTGGCTGTACAACCTTCTCTTACCAGGTTATACTGTTTCTCTTCTTCTGCTTTTGCAGATGAGCTGGTGACTCCCAGCAGTGTGACAACATCTCCCTCTGGTGGTGGGAAAGTGACAGTGCAGCGCTGTGAACCTGGTCAGTTTTTCTGCCAGCACAGTGACGAGTGCATCTCTGTGTCTTTGCTCTGTGATGGTCGTCCAGACTGCAAGGATCATTCTGATGAGATCGGCTGTGGTACGGACAGCTTTGATTTTCTGCTCTCTGTAGCTTTCAAAAGTCAGCAGTAAACAAAAAACTGTGAAGGCCCTTCCTGCACCCACACTCACTTTCACTTTCTCATTTCTCATTGTCAGTTTAGCTCATGTGGTTTTATTTTCTTCATCGTTTTTAGGTACAGCTCCAACAAGAGGCTTTCCAGGTCTGCAAAACCAGACCAGCTCTACAGGGAGACCAGGTATCCATGGTGACCACACAACAGGTGCCCCAGGCCTACATACCACCAGGTCTCAGGGCGGACTTCCTGGAGTGCCAACATCAGGAGTCACAGAACCTACTCGATCACAGAAGATCACAACTGCTGGTAAGTGTGAGTCTACATGTGCTGCTGTGTGACCGATGATGCAGCAGTGGATGAGATCCTGCAGGTAATGTAGGAGAGAAGTGAGAGGAATCGAGAATTAAATCTTTTCCAAATTCAGCTTTCGAATTGACTTTAAGATCTTAACGCTTGTTCTTAAGACATTGCATGAACTAGCTGATCTCCTAACCTCGTATTCTCCCCCAAGATCCTTGAGGTCTGCAGACCAAATGCTTTTGGTTGTCCCAAAGTCCAGACTAGAACACAGAGGAGACCGGGCGTTTGCCGTGACATTGCCATTGCATATCAGATCCTGCCCAACACTGGATACTTTTAAAATCCGTCTAAAGACCCATTTTTATTCTCTGGCTTTTGCTTCATCATGAGTTTGTTACCATTATTCTTTTTATTCTCTTCTAAAACACTGTTCTATTTTTCTTTTATGTCTTGTGCTTTGTCCATTTTATTGTACAGTACTTTGATCAAAACTTGTTGTTTTTATATCTATATAAATAAATTTGAACTTGAACTACATTTAACCTCAGAGGTCACTGCAGGTCATCCTGGGCTGCATCTCAGCACGCGGTTCGACTCCGGTACGCCCGGTCTTCGATCCACAAAAGGTTGGAAGCTATGCTGTTAGCATTTATGCTAAAACCATGTCTCTTTACAAGAGACTGTAACCTCTGTGCTCTACTGACTGCCAGCCCCAGTGATCACCACCAGCCCGCGTGATACCGGCTCACCCAGAGTGATTTGCGTGCAGGGCCAGTTTGCGTGCGGATCGTTTGGTTGTGTCGACTCAGCACAAGTGTGCGATGGGATACGGCACTGTTTGGACGGGTCAGACGAGCAGCACTGTGGTGCGCATGAGTAACTTTACAAACACCGTGGATGTAGAGTTGGAGGAGTTATACATCCACATTCTTAGACGTTCACTAAATGTTTTTCATTTTTATCGACTGTGTCAGGCACCACAGCCAGGCCGGCGGTGACTCCGCAGCGGCCCACGGTGCCCAGCCCGTGCTCTCCCAAGCAGTTCTCCTGTGACAGTGGGGAGTGTGTTCACCTGGACCGCAGGTGTGATCTGCAGAAGGACTGCGTAGATGGATCTGATGAAAAAGACTGTGGTAGGCCACACGTGCACCTTACAGTGGTGATGTGACCCAACAGTGAATATTTTTAAGGTTCCCTCTGGTCTCCTTTCTTCCAGTGGACTGCATCATGTCCCCGTGGACAGCGTGGAGCGCCTGCAGTGTGTCATGTGGTCTTGGCTCCTTGTTCCGGCAGAGGGACATGTTAAGGGAAGCTCTGCCCGGAGGAGCTTGTAGCGGGGATCCATTTGACAGTCGAGCCTGCTTTCCTCAAGCGTGTCCAGGTCTGCCTTCGACCTCCATAATGAGATGCGTGCTTGCCTATTATCCAGTAATAGTTAATGCAACGGCAGCCTTTCTCCTGTTGTAGTTAATGGTCACTGGTCAGAGTGGACAGAGTGGTCGGAATGTGACGCCCACTGTGGAGGAGGAGTCAGGCAGAGGAACCGGACCTGCTCGGCTCCGCCCCCTAAGAACGGTGGACGGGACTGCGAGGGGATGACCAGGCAGAGCCAGAGCTGCAACAGCCAGCCCTGCACCAAAGACACGGACACACAGACAGGTCATTGAGATGCAACCAGCCTGAAATGACCGGAATCTTCTGATCACCTGCTTGAAACAATAAAAGCATTTGAAATGTCTGCACTGTTATTTAAATGACAGGTTGTGTCCGTGG
This sequence comes from Simochromis diagramma, assembly GCF_900408965.1. Classification (NCBI taxonomy): domain Eukaryota; kingdom Metazoa; phylum Chordata; class Actinopteri; order Cichliformes; family Cichlidae; genus Simochromis; species Simochromis diagramma. The sequence goes on along the minus strand of NW_024387128.1, from coordinate 50,468 downwards.
CATGGTGTTGGTAACAGAGGAAGACTGTCAGGCCGGGAGAGTCGATCCCTGTCCTCCTACTTGCTCACATCTCAGCCTGGACAGAAACTGCACTGCTGAGTGCATTTCAGGTAGGATGCACAGTAGATTTGACTCGAGGCCAGCGTTGGCTTTGCACAGTGCGCAAAGAAATTTCAGTGGTCTTCTAGCCTTTGAGCACAAAGGTTCTGAACATTAATTATGTGTTATTGTGCAAGATTTATCCAAATGTAGCTGACACAGTGATTAAGGCATGAATGATGTCTTTCTCCAGGCTGTCGTTGTCCCTACGGGCTGTACCTTCAACAGGGACGATGTGTGAATTCGAGCCAGTGCGTCTGTCACTGGGATGGCCAAACACTGCATCCGGGACAGGTGGTCCCCAGGGACCAGTGTACCACGTGGTGAGACCCACGCTCAGCTCTTTGTGCTGGAACAAAAGATGATACTAAATAAACACATCAGTCCAAATTTTCTGTTGAATTATGGATTTGTTTGTGTTTGTAATAAAATAGTGAGAATCATAATGAGCAGCACTGGCAGCATCGTTTGCACTGGTTTGTGAGGAATTGCTCAAATCGGATTGTTTTATTTATTTTTAACAGGGACAGTGTACATCAATACACAGTTAGCCGCAGCTCATTTTCAGCCACCTATAAATGCAACAACAAACAAACTGATTAATAATCAACCTTTTTAGCTCATGTTTAATATTCTCGATCAAATTTCTTATTCTTACAGTAAGTGCAGAGATGGGCAAGTGACATGTGACAGATCCAGCTGTGTTGCAACCTGTCACTGGTCAGCCTGGTCGTCATGGTCACCTTGTGATGTAACCTGTGGTCTGGGGCTACAACAACGTTACAGGTAAGCTTGTTTAGTTTAATATATGCTTTAAAGCAGCTCAGTCTGTCCCAGGACCTGCCTGCAAACTCTTGCCTCATGAGGACGGGCATCGCTGAGCACCAGGAGGAACCCAGGATCCACTAACAGTGGGTCCAAGCATCCTGGTACTTTATGGCCGTTTGCTAGCATGTAGAAGTCTGTGTGTCCCTCTGTGGATATTGTTCACTGACCCACCACCAAACTGATCACGCTGAACGATGTTACAGTCAGCAAACAATGAAGAGGGTGAACCTGAAAAGCACAGGGCGCCAATTCTGATGATCTATGTCGGGTTACGAAGTGTTGGGCAGTGAGCACAGGGCCCACTAAAGGACGTCAACCTCCAGGCTAACTTCATGAAGGTTTCCCTCACGCCACCAGTGGTGACACTGATCCTCTCTGAGCACAAAGCCACTGAAAAATCAGTCAACAAAGATCAGGAGGGAAACCACTCCTGTTTGGAGGGTTGTTAGGTTCATTATCACACCAAAGCAGCTGAAACAACAACCCCTCTGCTACTTACCTGACACATCAATGGCCCACAAGTTTAACTGACTTGATGCTGTCCTCTGATTAAAAAGCCTTCCTTTCATGTTTCGACACTGTGTAACACTAACCGCCTGCTTCTGGGATCATACCGTATATTTCTGATGTGAAACATATTACCAGTGTTCAGTTTGTTGGTTGTAAATGCTATTATGTATAATTTATCATTTCTGTATCACTTACTGTTTGGATGTTTGTTTCCTCACATACTTTAAATAGATTGTGAGGAGTGGTTATGCTCTGTGTCCTCAGGTCTCCAGTGCTTCCAGCAGGAGCAGTCAGAGGTCAGCCCTGTCCAGGAGACTCGTCTGAGGCTCAGAGCTGCTCCAGCACATGCTTCCCTGGTATATTACACTCACAGCCTTTACTACTTCTAGACTAGACTATTGCAATTCTCTGTACATGGGCCTCCTCCAGCGTTTTTCAGTTAGTTCAAAGTGCCGCAGCACGCCTCTTAACTGGCAGCAGAAGGCATGAGCACATCACCCCAGTTCTAGGCAATCTACACTGGCTCCCTGTTAAATACCGTATCGTGTTTAAAATCCTTCTGTATACTTTTAACATTTTTAATACCTTGGCGCCCAGTTACCTAACAGACCTTCTCGACGTGTATAGCCCCAAGAGAGCGCTCAGATCCTCTAACCAACTGATCTTACTGCAACCAAGGCCCCGACGAAAGACTGGAGGCACCGAGCGTTTGCAATTGCTGCACCTAAACTCTGGAATAATCTTCCAATCGATGTGCGCATGTCAGACTCCATTCAATCATTTAAATCACGCTTAAAAACTCACCTGTTCCATCCAGCTTTTGAATTAGTTTGGACTTCCTCCCAGTCTGCAGTTGTGCTGTCACTGTAACTGTAACTGCTTTACAACTGTTTTTGTTGCTATTTGTTGTAATCTGCTTTGCTGCCTTGTGTGAAGCACTTTGCTGAACGCTGTCCTTTTTAAATGTGCAATAGAAATAAATATTGATCTATTGACACGTCCGACACACAGCATGTTACGGTGATTATTGTTGTGTTTTGGGTTTTTATGAGAGAATACAGCTAAGAGCTCAAATTTCTTTTGCACAGAAGTTTAAGTTGTTCTTGTGTAAGTTAGACGAGTTCATATCAAGCATCGCTGTTTTGTCCACACGTGTGTAAATCTGTTCTGTGCTACATGTACAAAGTTTGAGCAACACAATGCTAAAGGTGATGTAATCCTGCAGCTCAGGAGGGAGTGCAGGTCATCTACTAATTGGAAAGTTGATGCTTTTAATCCCTGGCTGCTCCAGACTGCATGCAAATGTCCTTGGGCAACTTACTAACCCCAGGTTGCTCTGTGATGCATCCATCATAGTGTGGCTGTGATAGAAAGTGACCTCTACTCAGGTGCAGTGGAAAGCACTGAATGAGTCCATTACATTACTTTCCCTCCTCTTGTTGTGCAGTGCTACCAGGTGGGACATGGGGTAAGTGGACCGGCTGGTCAGAGTGCAGTAAAACGTGTTTCAACCACGTAGATGATGTGGGGGTGAGGCGACGATTCCGCAGCTGCACGCCGTTTAACCACACGCAGCCCGCCTGCGATGGAGACAGTGAGGAGCAGGAGCCGTGCAACACTGAGCACTGCCCGGGTATGACACATGTAGACACACAAAGACAGGATAGATGGCATCAATCCTGGAAAAAGAGAAAAATGAAAGGCCGTAAAGCTGATGTGTTCTTCTAGTGCCCGGTGGCTGGTCAGCCTGGTCGGCCTGGTCTCAGTGTTCGTCCAGGTGTGACTCTGGTGTCCAGACAAGAGAGCGGTTGTGTAATTCCCCCACACCACAGCATGGAGGTAAAAGCTGTTCTGGGCCTCACATTCAGACACGCGACTGCAACTCTCACCCCTGCTCAGGTACCGTGTTTGTCCCTGTTACGTTTCGCCACCCCGTCCGCTGAATATCACGTACAAGTCTTGTTGCACTCCTGTCCTCGCAGGCGTGTGTCCAGAGGGCATGACGTATATGACGGTACGAGAGTGCGAGGCTCAGGGGGGCGCGTGTCCACGGGTGTGCTTGGACATGACCTCCACAGAGGTACAGTGTGCCACCACCTGCTACGACGGCTGCTACTGCGCTCCGGGCTTCTACCTGCTCAACAGCAGCTGCGTGCCCCTGGCACAGTGCCCGTGTTACCACCAGGGGGAGATGTACCCAGCTGGCGCCACCCTGCCTGTTGATGCCTGTAATAACTGGTACCTCTCTTTACTCGTGCATCGCATTAAAGAGGAAGATCAAACTGTAGCTCTAACCTTCCATAAATACAGTAATCTATGTGTGAAATCACTTGTCCTTACACTTTGTGTCAAACAGCACATGCACCGATGGAGAAATGCAGTGTGGGACAGCTCCCTGCCCCGGTGAGTGAAAAAGAAACGTGCTGTTGCTGTCTCCCTCTGTCTCTGTGTTTTCTTGCTTATGGTTTGTGTGTGCCACTTTATTTTCCTTTGTCGTCTCTCGTGTGTGCGTCTGTTTCTCAGTGGACTGTGGCTGGAGCAGCTGGACACAGTGGAGTGCCTGCAGCCGGACGTGTGACGTTGGTGTGAGGAGGAGGTATCGTTCAGGAACCGATCCTCCTCCTGCGTTCGGTGGTCGTCCCTGCAAAGGAGACAGGGTTGGATTGATACCTGCAGCATTGAGCCCTGCTTCGGTGAGAACGACTGAATTAGAAGAAAATATACACGAGTGGTCAAAAGGTTTAGAGCAGCCCGATTTTTCAGTTATTCATTACAATTCAAGTCATCCAAGTCCAATGAACAGCTTGAAATGCTACAAAGGTAAGTGTTGAACTGCCAGAGGTAAAAGAAAAAGGTAAGGTTACCCAAAACTGAAAAATAACGTACAATTTAAAATTATACAAGAGGCCTTTTCAGGGAACACAGCATGGTTAACAGTTTAAAGCTGCTCTGCAGCAGTGGAGGCCGAGCAGGCCTTGAAAGCTGGTGCTACTAATTCCTACAGCTGGTCCAAACTTCCTGGATTACTTCCAACCTCCTCTGTCTGCATAAAGCAGTGTTGGACACACTGTGGTGCTATGACCTCGTCAGCATCAGCTGAACAGTATTGTACTGCAGAAAGTAGAGTGTTGCTACAGAAATGGCGAGAAAAAGGTGATTAACAATGGAAGAGAGACAGACCATCATAACACTTATAAATGCAGGTCTGTGCTACAGAGAGACTGCAGAGAAAGTCAAGGTGTCAGTGAGTCCAGTTTCCTTCTGCATCAAAGGCTCAGAAACTGACAGGAAGAGATCTGCAGACCCAAAGACACGAGTGAGCCAGAGGACAAGTTTCAAGCAGCTTAATAGTGGTCGTAGTAAGAAAGAGAAGACTTTGAGCTGCAGGTTTGACAGGACAAGTTGCAGCAAGAAAGCCAGACGTCAGAATAAGACAAAGAGGCTTGCCTGGGCCATGAAACACTGCCACTGGACTACTGAAGACTGGAAGAAGGTATCATTGACCTGATGGATCAACATTCAGGATCCATGCTTTCATTCAACAGTGGCCAATCAGAACATCAAACTGCATCATTTTCAATAGAAAGCTGGAAAATTGTGTGTTTCTGAACGTTTGACCAATAATGTAATATGTTCTAAAATTTGAAACAAAAAAACTGAAATGAAACCTTTTAAGATGAAAAACTTTAAGCTGTGATTCGTCTGAAGGTTTAAAGGAGCCGTGGAGTCCATGGTCAGAGTGTTCAGTGACGTGTGGAGGAGGATACAGGACTCGAACCCGCGGACCCATACGGATTCACGGCACCACGCAGCAGTTCAGCACCTGCAACCTGCAGCCTTGTGGTAACACAGGAACAGCCTACATCATAATAATAACACAACGCTGGTGGCTGTGTGGATGCAGCGGCTGCAACAAGTGTCTGTGATGGAGGAAGAGAGGCTCCGGTGATCTTCTCAGCTGTTCTCACTCTCCCTTGAGATCCGATACGGTGCATTTACCATACAGACAGTGATGCAGCTGCTCAGGACGCTCTTTCCATTATCACGGGGCTGGGCAGTCAGTCAGAGCACAGAGGTTACAGTCTCTTGTAAAGAGACGTGGTTTTAGCATAAATGCCTAACAGCATAGCTTCCAACCTTTTGTGGATCGAAGACCGGGCGTACCGGAGTCGAACCGCGTGCTGAGATGCAGCCCAGGATGACCTGCAGTGACCTCTGAGGTTAAATGTAGTTCAAGTTCAAATTTATTTATATAGATATAAAAACAACAGGTTTTGATCAAAGTACTGTACAATAAAATGGACAAAGCACAAGACCATAAAAGAAAAATAGAACAGTGTTTTTAGAAGAGAATAAAAAGAATAATGGTAACAAACTCATGATGAAGCAAAGCCAGAGAATAAAAATGGGTCTTTAGACGGATTTTAAAAGTATCCAGTGTTGGGCAGGATCTGATATGCAAGGGCAATGTCACGGCAAACGCCCCGGTCTCCTCTGTGTTCTAGTCTGGACTTTGGGACAACCAAAAGCATTTGGTCTGCAGACCTCAAGGATCTTGGGGGAGAATACGAGGTTAGGAGATCAGCTAGTTCATGCAATGTCTTAAGAACAAGCGTTAAGATCTTAAAGTCAATTCGAAAGCTGAATTTGGAAAAGATTTAATTCTCGATTCCTCTCACTTCTCTCCTACATTACCTGCAGGATCTCATTCCACTGCTGCATCATCGGTCACACACGCAGCACATGTAGACCTCACACTTACCAGCAGTTGTGATCTTCTGTGATCGAGTAGGTTCTGTGACTCCTGATGTTGGCACTCCAGGAAGTCCGCCCTGAGACCTGGTGGTATGTAGGCCTGGGGCACCTGTTGTGTGGTCACCATGGATACCTGGTCTCCCTGTAGAGCTGGTCTGGTTTTGCAGACCTGGAAAGCCTCTTGTTGGAGCTGTACCTAAAAACGATGAAGAAAATAAAACCACATGAGCTAAACTGACAATGAGAAATGAGAAAGTGAAAGTGAGTGTGGGTGCAGGAAGGGCCTTCACAGTTTTTTTGTTTACTGCTGACTTTTGAAAGCTAAAGAGAGCAGAAAATCAAAGCTGTCCGTACCACAGCCGATCTCATCAGAATGATCCTTGCAGTCTGGACGACCATCACAGAGCAAAGACACAGAGATGCACTCGTCACTGTGCTGGCAGAAAAAACTGACCAGGTTCACAGCGCTGCCACTGTCACTTTCCCACCACCAGAGGGAGATGTTGTCACACTGCTGGGGGTCACCAGCTCATCTGCAAAAGCAGAAGAAGAGAAACAGTATAACCTGGTAAGAGAAGGTTGTACAGCCAACATTAGGAATAATTATCATAATTTGGTTTATGTCCTGACCTCCTCGGCAGCCGAGGATCTCCACGCGCAGGTAAAACGTGTGCCTGTACTCTGCAGGCATGATGCGCACGTAGCGAGCTCTGACCAGCCGACCGAGCCAGCGGGTCACGGGGGTCCTGCCCACCATCCGTACCTGAAACACCTGCACAGCAACAGAGAAGACACTTTATTACATATAAAAATATGTAATCATGCAGCTGTGGCTACAACTGTAGCTGCCTCCACCAGTGTGTGAATGCGAGAGTGAATGAATAGTGGCATTGTAAAGCGCTTTGGGTGCCTTGAAAAGCGCTATATAAATCCAATCCATTATCACTTACACCCCCGGAGAGCAGTCATTTCGGGGTAGTACCTTAGACCCCCGCGGAGTCATCATTTTGCGTTTCTACCTTTAAAAGCCGGAGAGCAGTCAAATGCTGGAAGTGGAAGCTAAATTGGCTAGTCATTCATATGTATATTGGGTCGTTACCTAGGAATTCTGGAGGGAGGGGATTGGGGGAGAAATCAACACACATGAGTCTAGGTCCTTTGTTGCTGACATTTATTGATAAAAACAGTAGTTTCATTTCATGTTATTTCCTTTTTCATTTCAAGCAAGGAAGTGGATGTAGTTAGTAAGTAAGATATTTCAGACATTATTCTGACACAGAGGAGGAGATACTGGAATTATAATTAGTATCTATGCATGCATTTGTGATTTTGTTTGACCTTCCCATTGCTTACAGTACAAAAAACCAACCATTTGTACACATATGTACTAATAATAATAAAAAGTGAGAATATTATTATTATTACAGTGCTGAAATTATAATTAATGGTACTGTTTAAATGTGTTAAGTATACCTTAGCGGGGCCATCGGGCTTCCCATTCTCAGTAAAGTCTGTGAAAAGGCTGCTGTGCAGGGCAAACGCCAGGCGGTATTTGGTGAGGTAACCCCACATTCGCTCAGTGCCCTGTGTCACCACGCCTGACACCCACATGGGCTCCAAGAAATCCACCTGAAAATACGGCTGAGGGTCTGTAGGTAACGGGCTCCAACCGGGCTCCATCACCTGGCTGTGAGCACAAAAGATGGTATGACACGGAGATGACCTCTCTTTTGTCATCTCCCCTTCAAGCATTAACAAGAACTTGAAAGTTTACTTAAGACCCAATGTGCTAACACTGAAAGACAGAAGTTTGATCTGTTTCAGGCTTGACAAGCGTCTCACATGTTTGGGACTATATTCAGCCGCCCGGCATCGGCAGGGTTGTTCTCCCGATGGGAGGACGAGGTGAGCTGACCGTAACGGATTCTCCCATCCTCCAGTCCAAGCGGAGAGGAGCAGATACCTGTGATTGTGATAAAACCACGACAGACCCAGTGATGTTTGCATGCTTTGCAGCATCTTTATTAACGGCTGCTGTACACTTACAGTTTTTTCTGAATGCTTAAACCCTAACTGTGATTCCTGCAGCACAATCTCTAAAACTATTCAGACTTATAGCAAAACCACTCACTGAGTTTGCAAAACTAAAAGCACAAAAACTGCTTTGCACTCAGTTTGCAATTTTGTAACACACACTTTGCAAAACTGTAGGCACAATTCACTGCACAACACTCAATTACCAAATTTCCAACACACTCCTAGCAAAAGTATACACATGTATGGCTATCATTAACACTAATTTGCCAACTGTCTGGCACACTTTCACATGTGAAAACTTTTTTAGATAATTAGTTCACTTTGCAATCAGCCTAAGCACTATAATACAGGTAAGCTGTGTGTGCGGAGTACAATGGAGGGAGCAGAAAGAGTGAGAAGTAGAGGAGGCCGAGGAAGAGGACGTGGAGGTGAAGAAGTAGGATGAAGAGGACGACAAGGACAAGGAGGAGCAAGAGGAAGACGAGGAGGGGGGAGAGGAAGATGAGGAGGGGGGAAAGGAAGGGTAGGAAGAGTAAGAAATAGAATTACTGATGACATCAGAGCTACAATAGTGGACCATGTAATCAACCGTGGAATGACCCTGAGGGTAGCTGGCCAACGGGTCCAGCCTAACTCGAGCCGCTACACTGTAGCAAGTACCATAAGGACATCTTGAAATGAGAATCGGTTAGTACAGTCACTTCGCACAAAGATTTGTAGCACTGCCATATGCCAATGAGAAACACACCAATACCATTGATGTAAAAATACTGAAATTGTTACTTTACAGAATTGCTAGATGACCAGATGCTGGGGGCAGAGGAAGCATGTTCACTGCAGACCAAGTAACCCATATAGTCATTATGGCGATTGCAAATAATCCTATACTTGGAAATAAACACTTGTGTTTGTTTTGATGTGTTTGAATAAACACCAGTACTTGAAGTTTGGATCCCTCTATGCTTATGGATCTATGACAGAAGTATGAGCTCAGACTGACATGGCCTACCTTGTGCACAGAGAAAGCAAAACCCAGATGTGTTTTGTATTCATACCATCAGTGTGCAGTTGGCGCATTGTGTGCTTAGTAGATGATGGCTTGTGTGTACTGTTTGATACGGAAACACCATTTTTACGAAGGTGTGAAGAGTTAATCTAGCTGTGTTTGCTTTTGCAAGAGAACTACAATGTTTTGATTATTGGGTGACAGGTTTTCTTATTTGTGTGAAGAGTTTTGCAAAATTAGCCAATAGTTACAAAAAATGTGCTTAAGCAATCAGAAAAAACTGTAAACACCTCGGCTGCAGCTCACATACCAACAACAACCAATGACAACAGCGCAGCCTTTTACAGTGCCGAGGCGTGATTGCAGATGCTGTGCAGGTGCCTCTATCTCACCTGCAGCAGCATCGCAGGCCCCGCCTCGCCACAGTGATATATGATGATCCTTGCATTCATTCAACCTTCATAAGAAATGAAGAAAAACAATCACACAGCTGAAAACAAACCTCACCGTGATATCCCGGGCCACCGTCCTGCAGAGACAAGATCAGAGTATGAAGCACCGTTTCTGTTCATGCTGTACGTATATTAACATCTCAAATCCAAATGCAAATAATGGGACTTAAATGAATGCACTGGCTTACAGCAGGATGTGTGACAGCAGCCATAGATGGAGTCCTCAGCGGGGCAGGCGGGGGTGTGTACGGCCTGCACAGTAGTGATCGTATTGAAGAGGAATTAAAAACAACTGCAATGCTTCTACGTTAAACGAAAAAGATCTGCGTCCTCGTGTCTTACTGGGCGGTAATGTTGTCATGAGGGTGGCATCCACTTTCATCCTCTCCTCTGGGACAGTGGGGATTTCCATCACAACGCTTCCATGCCTCAATGCAGCCCCCTGGTGGGGGGCAGGAGAACTGACCAGCAGGGCAGCTACGTGGACTGGTGGCTGTAGTGGAAGGCTGCGTACCTGCACACAGTGAGTAGTTGTGCTCAGTAAGAATGTCTATGTTTATTCTAAAATCTTAAAGAGCAAACTTTGAGCTGTGGTGTGGACAGCTCACCACAGTGGGTCTCGTCCGAACTGTCCCCGCAATCATTGACGCCATCGCAGACTACACCCAGAGGACCTGCTGGCACGCAGCGACCGTTCTCACATTGGAACTCTTTCTCTCTGCAGCCACCTGCTGGGGAGACTGGTGAGGGAGGACTGGGTGATGTTAACCAGCGAGAACCTGGTGATGAAAGTAAAGCCTGCATTTTAGAATCACACACACACACAAACCCAGTATGTAAGACCAGCATCCTTTCCACCAACCATCGCCACAGCCCATGATCTCAAGGCGAAGATAGATGCCATTCTGGAAGTCATGGGGCAAGAGGCGGACAAACTGAGCCGACACGATCCTGTCCAGTCTGCTCTCCGTCACTCCTCGATCATCGTGGTTACCGAGAAAAACCTGGGAGGAGAACAATCACTAAGAAAAATAATAAAGCCTTTAAAGTAAAGCGCTTTGGTTTGCTGCTGCACCTTGGCTCTGGGTGGGGCATCAGTGACCAGCTCCTTGTGGGTGTACCACTGATTTCCATCCCAGCTGAACTGGAGGAAGAAGCTGGACACAAATGTGCCAAACACACCTCCACCCTGGGTCAACACACCTGTAGGATAGCACAGCGACGAAACTAAGTGCACAAAACACTGAAGCAGCATGTACTGCGTGTAAACTGTGTGCCTGTTTACCAGTGATGTTGTATGGCTTCAGCAGGTCTATCTGTATGTAGGGACTCTGTGTGTTGCCGGTGTAGCTGTCAGGCCTCCGCTGTGGTAGGTCCTTATACTCCTCTGGTTCTGGACTCCAGCCCTGCAGGAAGAATTTTAAGATTGTTATCAGTGAATACTCAACACAAAGCAGAACCGAGGCATAATGGACTCATTTTACAGGCATTCGTTCATAAAATATCACTAAATAGCATCATTTGTAATTTATGAGAAGTCTAAGGAAAAAAGAGGATGATGGTTGACATGCTCAGGGGTCTGATTACGTGTGGAGTACCTGGAGGTCACTGTGAGGGTCCCACGCATGCAGACGAGCTGCATCAGGGGGGTGACCGGCCTGCTGTGAAGAGGCACTGAAACTTGAGGCAGGAAGAGACTGGACACCCAGGGGAGACCAGCATTCCTCTTAACACGAACAAGGATAAACAAAGTTTGCATGATTTAAAACAGATGCACCTCAGATTATAAAGACTTCACCGACTTGTTCATGAGATTCTATACAGTTGAGCCAATGACATGAGCGATAGCAGCAGTGATCGTGCAGAAGCAGACACCTGTTTCTGGTGTATTCAACAAAGCGCTTAGTTTTCCTCTTCATAACACCTGTGCTGTGGGGGTTAAATGCTATTTAAGTACTGTCAGGGTTAGAGGCAGGCGATGGCTGCTAGAGCAGGGCCATACTGCAGATTTGGTATGGATGCAATACAGAAAAACAGCGATACCAATAATGATATTGATGCTTTTAACTTATAAAGGCATCTTATGTAGGGAAGTGCTCCAGTTTTGTTGACTGAGACTCGTTACAAAGGTATGTGTCTGCTTGCTAACCAGTGTAGCTTTAGCTGATAACTTAGCATCAATTACTTCTGACTCCAAAGCAGTAACATGGGAAAAATCTGTCGGCTTAAACGTTTCATTTTTATTTCAGGTCACACATACTGTTGGTACTGAGTTTGCAAAAGCGAACATGTTTGTCTTCTAAGAGGTGTAAAAAATGTCTCATGGGTGCCCTCAGCTGAGCCTCTGGGTGAACTGCAGACCATTTCTGAGCAACATTAATAAAAGTAAACTGGCTCTCCTGGATCGTCTCAGGATCAACCTTTAAATATCTAACAACAGGTAGAGGAAGGCACCTACCTCCAGGAGGAAGAGGGTATGTGGGAATCAGGGGTGTGGTGACCTGTGCTGGCTTGGAGGTCACAGTGACAGGACCAATTGTTGTAATTATTGTGTCATTTTCACCTAGCAGGTGTAGAATACAAACATTGGTAAGAGAATATTCATTAACACAAGATTGTCTACCATAAACAAGAGACAGTCGTCTAAGTAATGCAATTTTATTGTTGGCCAAATGTTCACTTACAGGTCCTTTCAGCAGATGATGTTTCTACAAGGGTCCCAACTTCATCTTAATGTCATTTTTTTAAGTTATGCATGGCCATTATTTGTTACCAGTCCAATTATAGCACTTACCCAGAATGCAACACTATAAACTAACAAATTGGTTGATTCTGCACAGAGCACTCGTTCACTTTTTAACTCCATTTAATATAAATATAAAAAATAAAATCTGTGGGATGATTTTCTGACTCATAAACTGCTGCACCATCGATGGTCTTTGTCACGTTTCTTAAACAGATTGTTAAAAATCATTTTTACAACATTTCTGTGCTGTCGATCGTGTCAGGAGTGACGTTTTTTTTCTAATAAAAAGAAATAAAAATAATGCTCTCCCTCCAAACACCACAAGTGAGATTACGGCATGTAACATTTATCATTATTAGTCCCTACGTCATCTGACATTTGGATGCTACATTAGTGAGTATGGAGGGCAGTTCCTCGTGTTTAAGTTCAACCACCATTAAAGTGGAAAGAACTTAATCAGCGTAAACAGGAGAACAACTGTTCAGATTTTACCTTGGCAGTAGCAACACCTGTCTCCCTCTCCAGGCACCAGACTTTGGCCCTGCACAAACAAAAAGCATTCATCTTGAGTTGCCACGAGGCACAGCTACGTGGAGGCAAGAAAAGGTTGCAGAGGCAGGAGATGACTACAAGTGTTTCCATGGAATAAGATACAAACACACATTTACACACAGTTACATACACAAATGTGCCAATGTCCATTATAGTTCCACAAAACATGGACACAAACTAGGGATGCACCGATAGCGATACTGGTATCGGGTATCGGGGCCGATACTGTAAAATGTGTGTGTACTCATACTCGTAAAAGTTAACCGATACCATGAACCGATACTAACTTATTTCATTAATCAGAGGGTGGCTTGTCATTTCTGTTGTAGTTTTTTAGATTGGCCACTAGGGGGATATCCCGCGCTAAACAGGCACAGGGTTAGACGAGTCAGACTGGCAGCTCCAGATAAAAAAGAGAAACTGGAGGCTGCTGTAGCTAGGCTAAACAAAATGTCAGCAGTGTGGAACAGCCAACTTTAACTCAGGTTTTGGAAAAGCGATGAAAAATGTCAAGAGAAAATCTACGGGCAGTTAAAATAACAGAGACTCTGACTCATTTTATCGCTCTGGATGACCAGCCAATGCCGGTCGTGGAAAACATAGGATTCTTCTCAGCATACTCGAGCTGCGATATGAAATTCCCAGCCGCCCACACATCAGGGAGATAATGGTGCCAAAACTTTCTGAAGAGGTAAAGACAAGCAGTGTGTGCGCGATGTCAGTCCTCGGTTTAACGGCACAGTGGACTGATGATCCACGGGCAGATGGGGAGTTTGTTCGTCAGTGCCAAATACTTTCGTTATTGTGTTTGTTTGTTTACAATATGGACACTCTGCAACAATTTAAAAGTTTATCTTATTCTCAAACCTAATTTGTATTTATTTTATTCCAACAGAAGTGTTTATTTATTATTCTGAAAGCTCGAGACCAGTGCCAATAGTTCAGTGATATTTTGTTAAATTACAATGTGGAGACTCTGCAATAATTTAACAGAAGTGCTTAATTTTCAATAGAAATTTTTTTGTGGTCATTTTTATTAAGATTTTATTTTTTATCGGCAGCGAATAAAATAAAATCTGTCTTCCGATTCATTGCATTTGTGTGTGTGTGTGTGTGTGTGTGTGTGTGTGGTAGAAGTATCGGTTTTTGTACTCTGTATCGGCAAGTACTCAGATCCAAGTATCGGTATCGTATCGGTTTGAAAAAATTGGTATCGTTGCATCCCTAACACAAACTTAAGACATTGGTTACACTAATCAGTAAAGTCTGTAAACGACACTAAAGTGGCGACAGGTGAACAACATTTAAAACATAACAATAAGACTAATGTGGAAATATTTTTAGTAGCTTTTGCCAACAAAAATGAACAACAGCCACACACATCCTCTCACCTGAGGGCAGCCAGTGGCAGCGTATGGACAGTAGGGGGAGCACTGCACTGTGAGGTTGGGAAGACAGCGGCATAGCTGACACTGGTCTGACCGCCATCTGTCGCCCACTGTGTGGGACTGACCGTGATACTCACACTCCTCACAGGGGGCTGTCTGACACCTGCACACACACACACAGACACACACGCCGACAGTGGGATTGTAATACAGACACAAAGACAGACATTTTCTTTCAAAGAAACCCAGCAGAGATGTTGGTGGATGGACGTCATGATTCGATCATGTTTTTAACCACAAAGCCAGCGCTGATAGAAAATACTTCCTCACAGCAGGGGAGAAATGCTTGGCACACGGTTGGATTCCCATATATAGGGAGACATTTCCATTCTTGGATCAGGGTACACAATATTTTAGCTGCTACTTTTATAACGATCACGACCTGCACCTGTTCCAATGTGCCAGCACATTACAGAGTAACTGACACATTATCCCACATTAATCATCTTTTCTTACTTGGACATAATCATGAACAGCTGGTGGATTGCTGCACTCTGCCAACACTAAGAAGTGAGGACACCGGACAGAAAAGCAAACACTGGACTTTCATCCTTGACGCCCGTTTTTTGAACTTTGAAAAGGTTACATGTATCTAGCTGATTGGTGGATGACCTCATGAGCTACACACGCAGTCTAGTAAACTAAATACATTTTTTGACTACTTTTTGGGCATTAAGTGGTGATTAGTGCAGTTCAAAACCTCTTCATCAAAATATTTATAATGCTTGATAACACATCTGCTGAGCTCACGTTGAAGAATGATAAATTGTCACAGAGGCGCACGTCAGACGATTGCAATCCCATGGAGAGTGACCATGTTTGGAAAAGGTCCGAGTGCTGAAAGTCTTGAAAAAGTACACAGTTTCTAACCAATGAAAGCAGGAGGAGACTTACCGGCGAGCCTTCCTGTAAATTCCTCTGCACGTCCTACCATCTCCATGTTTGGGGGGGTTGTTTGGGCTGCGGAAGGACCACTGAACGCTCTGCACACCACACGGCCCCAAGCACTCTCCCCACTCAGACCATGATGACCATCCACAGTGGACTAAAGTGTGACAAACAGATTCCTCAGACTTCACAGCAGTCTGTGTGTGTACGCGTCAGCTGTGGATTTGACTACAGCGACTCACTGGAGCAGTCAGGGTTGGGCTGACACCTCTGCGGCCTTCCTCTCTCGCACACACAAACCTCACAGTCCACTTTGATCTGCTGGCCCGGCCAGTAGCGCACACCCGCCACCTCACACACACACTCCTCTGGTGACACACACTGCTGTGTGTGGCTCATCACCTGCCCCTCTGGACACCAGCATCCTGAAAGTATTGATACGTTAGAGAGAAAAAAGCTTGTGACTGAAATCTAAACTGGTGAAGAAGCCACATTTTATTTATCACACAGGACATTCCACACGTGTCCTGGGATGCACCGACCTGAGAAGCAGGGTGCGCTGGGA
This sequence comes from Simochromis diagramma, assembly GCF_900408965.1. Classification (NCBI taxonomy): domain Eukaryota; kingdom Metazoa; phylum Chordata; class Actinopteri; order Cichliformes; family Cichlidae; genus Simochromis; species Simochromis diagramma. Next base: position 34,582 of record NW_024387128.1, on the reverse strand, counting down.
TCACAGGTGGACTCACTGCTGATGTGGGCACAGGACAGTGGGCAGGGAGCACAGCTGTGTCTAATCAAGCCTGTGGGACAGCTGGTGTTGTCACATCCATCCTTCAGACATGGTTCTACAGTGAGGCACAGAGACAGAGCAGGAAGTCCTACTGTAAGAAAAGCTGTGTAACTAAATGAAAAATGTCGAAAATTCTCGTACGTTATCTGTTTCTTTATGCAGGTTAAAGTAACGAGGGTAAACACCCTGGTATAAAAAAAGGGAAAGACAAAAATGAATACAGGAAATCTCTTCATTTTAGAACTGGACGTGGTACCGTTTTTCTTTCTTTTTTACCAATTTATCTCTTATTGTCCTTAGCTTTCCTCATTTACTACCAGTTCATGGCATTTAAGTATTTATAAGTCTGAGCTGACCATGAGTCTTATTGTGAAAGTCTGGCATCTGATTACTTCCTTTCTGGTTTAAATAGCCCAGATTTGGATATAAAGCAACCACCATCATCAGCAATAAAAACAACTTCCATCAACACTCGAGAAGATCTACATTTTTTATACTTGGAATATTTATTCATATTTATATACAGGATTTTTGGAGTTCCAAAAAGATTGATTTTAAATTTTACATTTTACATGTTTGCGAAGCTCTCTGAGAGCACAAGCCATCTCTGGGCAGTAATTACTTTTATAATAAGTAATAAAACCATCGTAAACAAAATACCTGACTTTTGTTCAATAAAACATTCATCTTTACAAACTGCTTACTGGTCTCCATGGTCAGATTAGATGGTCCTGGGAGCTGGGAACAGTCCTGTCCTCCATAGAGAGGAGGTGTGCATGCTCTGTTTCTGACCTGAACTCCACCACAACCACTGGAACAGTTTGACCAGCTCCCCCACGGCAGCCATCGACCATCAACTGTAGAGAAGATGGTGAATGGTAAATGGACTGGTTCTTATATAGCGCTTTTCTACTCTATCTGAGCACTCAAAGCACTTTGTACAACTAATTCATTCACCCAATCACACCCATTCACACAAGCATGTTTTCTAAGTTGTTAAGTGCTTACTATCTAACATTCATACACATTCACACTCTGATGGATGCATCGGAGAGCATCTTGCCCAAGGATATTTGACATGCAGAGCGGAGGAGCCTGGGATTGAACCACCAACCTTCCGGTTAGTCGCTGAACCAGAGCAGAAGACAAGTCAGACTTTTTGACATGTGTGCGTCTGTGACTTTCCTTTATGCTTCTATTTTTTTGTCAGTTTTTCCTCCAGCTTTCTATGAAAAATAAACCCTCTTGTTCCAAAATTATAGGAATCTCACGTTTCCTGAAAGCATTCCCAAACATGTGTGTTACAGTTTCTGTGTATGTCCTTACCAGGACAGGTGGTATTGAAACACTCCTGCCTCTGGATGTCCTGACCCCGGCAGTGGTGCAGCGGGTCCCCTGGAGGGCATGATCTCTCCCGGCTCATGAAGCCCGTCCCACAGGTGGTGCTGCAAGGACTCCAAGGGCCCCAGGAGCTCCAGGTTTTACAGCCCTGCTCGTCTGTGGGGTCCCCGAGCGACCCCAATGAGGAGTCTGGGCAGTCTGGAACACCATTACACACCTAAAAACAGAGCAGGCTCACTGTACATGAAACTTTTCATTTTCTTTCTTCCTTCCTTGAAAACATAACTGACTTAGTTTTAGTATAATTAACGGAGAAAAACAGATGCAGTGTACTTTCATATGTGGGCCTGCAAATAACCTCAGATTCCAAGATTGAATGATGCAGTCATGCAATAGAAAATAAAGTAGAAACTCAGTAGTAATGCAACTGAAACTTCTCCCAACTTTCTGGTGTAAAACAAGGACTTCTATCCCTTCGTTGCCTGTTCAGCCACACATCGTTAAGTAAACACATTACATGTTGTAGGCAACATGACACTTCAAGTGAGTGAAAAACCTACTAAATATTATGTAGATAAGATAAACGACTATGAGTAAACAAACACTTGTATATTCTCCCTCAGAGGAAGTAAAATACTTTCATGACAAGCATCTGGCTTCTGTGAAGAAGTGAGCATGGGAGGGCTGAAGATGGGCGCTAACTTGCGCTATCCAAGTGTGTTTACTGATGCTGTGAAGTGTTGCCCTGGGACTCTCCCTGACTTCACGCCACATGGTTTATATCACTGTGTTATCAACAACCCCTCAAATTATACTAGATGAGATCTGAAGGCCTACAAAAGTTTGAATGCTTGTGTTCTATGTCAAGATTGCTTACAAACTTAGTAGGTACTTGAACCACGGACACTAGTCGCTGCTACGGTATTTACCTGATCTTTATTACACTTTGACATTGATACGTCTCTGTGTATTACCCTTTACATTGTCGACGAGCCAAAGTAGCTCATTTGTGATTGATGAGCAATGGTAATCTGTAATTTTCTGCTGGGGCCAGAACATGCTGCTGATTTTGCCTGTTAGCTGCTATTAGCTGCTGTTAGCTCCTGTTAGCTGCTGTTAGCTGCTGTTAGCTCCTGTTAGCTGCTATTCTCCGCTGTTACCAAAACTTAATTTCAAGTGAAGCATAGCGTTAGCTTATAACGTAGGAATTCTTAGGCTTGAGGTAAAGAGGAATAGAATGAAATGGAGATGAAGGGGAGAGTGTTGTGGTGGGAGAGGCAGATAAAGAGATGAGACAGAAAAAACTAGAAAGAGCTAATTCAAATATAAATGTAAAAATGTGTATTTGAAACAGATGCTGGTCATTTAAAAAATGCAAATAACTTATACTGCTGTATCAGATTTTTGTCTTCTATCCAAACCAGCAGGAAAGCAACAAAAGATTATCTTCATGTACTTGATCATTTCTGCAAAATATAGATGGCGTGTTGGGGCGGAGTTTAGCTTACCACGTTAAAAGGCACACAGGTTCCATCCATACAGGTGAACTCAGAGCAGGTGACAGTGGTGTTGCTGCCAGGAAGTGCTGGTGAGACAGTTTTATCTTAACAGAACAAGATGTCAAATATATTAATGATCATACAAGAGAACAGGGGAGTTAATACAATCAAACTTGTGTCGTTTTTAGTCCTGATGACATCTTTTAATGAAAGCCTGGCCGTGACTGTATCATAGCGTCATCATGGTCACTCCTTGTCTCACTCTAGGCTTACCTGCCTTCTCTTTATCTAATGAGAACTCACCACACACCAACTCATCTTCGCCCCGTGGACAGTCTGGGACACCATTGCAGACCTGTGACATATTCACACAGGTGCGGTTGTCACATGGGAAGCTGCCTAAACAGGGAGGTATCCGGGTAGAGCCTAGTAGACAGATGGTAGGACAAACTGCTCTTTTTGGCCTGATCATATTGACTCTAGGGTTTTATTCTTGATGCTTAGAACCTATAGCTGTACAGTATATACATTAACATACCACAGTTGTCGATACTCTCATCTGACGCATCCCTGCAATGTGGGGTCCCATCACAGAGCTGCTGGTAGTCCACACACTGGTCCCCACTGACACAAGGCACCTGGCCGGAGCCACACGGGGCGC
>NW_024387128.1:11021-26021 GCF_900408965.1 Simochromis diagramma | reverse complement strand
CGGTTAGGGGTTAACGTTATTTTAACGAGATTAGTTAGTTCCTGTTTTATTTTGACAGTCATTTGTGTCTTGCACCTTTTAGTCTTAGTTTTACTTTCATGTCTTGTTACCTGAATTAGTTTCAGCTGATCCCCACGTGTCTCTCTTTCTCTGGTGACCTGTCCTATTTCAAACCTCAGTGAGTGTTTGTTGGAGTGTCTGTTTTCGATACCTGTGTTCCTGTCTGTGCTTGCCTCTAGCCCGTTTCATACTGCTTGTCATTCTTATGCTTTGCTCACCTTCTGTTTCCTGTGTTTTTGCCCTGAAGGAGAATATTTTGGATTTTTAACATTTGCCTTCAGCCTTTGTGTCTCTTGTTTGTCTCAGAGCCCCACGTTTGGGTCCTCTTCCTGCACCAGTCCTGAAAACTGGCACGTCAGTGAAGTTACTGCTGCTGTGCAGTGTGTGTGAATGTGCACATCACTCAGTTTTTAGTTGGTTTTGTTCTGCATGTAGCATAAGGCTGTAAGTTCTAAACTAAAGAAGCAAATCGCCCTAGTTTAACTTCCCACACATATGCATGTTGTATTAGGCGTTCAGCACCCATTCCTCTCATTCTTCTGACATGTGGCTTCAAGTTCTGCTTTGTCACATTAAAATACCGATACAGAGTCAACTGTAGTGTTCAGTTTTATACATCACAGCTATGGACAGAGCAGAGTCTGTCTCACCATGTCGGACAGTGCCTGCAGGACAGAAGCAGCCCTCCACACAGGAAACAGCATCGCAGCTGGAATGTGGACTTTGCTGAATGGTTGGACATGAACGCGAGCAAGCTGGACCACAGGGATCATAAACCAGCCTGTTGTCACACTGCAGAGCTACAGGAAGATGAAGTTAAAGTTAGAGGAAGTGCGCCCCGGACATTAGCTCAGGTATGGGCGTGTGTGCAGGATGGTCCCCAACGTACGACAGAGCTCCTGGGACCTCCAGTGGATGTAGACCCCTCGCCGGTTACACTCTTCAGCGTAGGGTAGCGATGGCTGTACAGAGACACTCACAGTCTCCACCTGAGTCACAGCTAAAACACGTGACAAACAACAAAGCTACCTTTAAACTGTTACTCCAAATACACAGTTTTAGAATGACTTGGTTACATTTTTCCTTACTAACTGCTGTATAAGCAGCATGCTTCGCTGGTGGCAGTCCTGTAATCATTTTTGTAACAGCGGACAGTTTTTTTTTAACTAAAACCCAGTGACTGAAGATTGCATTTTTCTTGGTCAAGTAAAATTTTCTTTCACCAAATGATAATTGATATCATAAACAGTCATTGTTCTTGCCTCAGTTTAATCAGATTTCAGTTTATGCTCATAAAAACAGGGATTGTTTGTTAAACTGCAAAAGGGTACGGACCGTTTTACTCAAACAAATCTGTAAAGTGAAACTAGATACTTCAGACAGCAGATACAGCTGATGATAAAGTGCAAAATAGATTACCCCATTAACCTTGCAGCATTATAAATACGCTAGATACAACTGAATTTTCCGCACTATAAAGCGCACTTAAAATCCTTTAATTTTCTCAAAAATCTGCAGTGCGCCTTATAATACTTATGCATGAATTCTGGCTGTGCTTACTGACCTCGAACCGATTTTATGTGCCTCACGGCGCTCAAAAATCTGTCAAAAAATGTTTTAGTACGACTTTGGTAGCTATGAAGCCGCACTGCTTGATGGATGGTCGATGGAAAGTTAACGTGAGGGTTCCCGATGGTTAGGGACAAATGCAATCGCAGGATGCTGTAAACGGACCAAACTTCAGTCAGGAGAACAACTGAGATAATCCATCCACAATACGAGGTTAGTCATTAATATACTGCAACAACATGGGAATAGAGCCGCTGCAGAGAATTCAACATTAATGAATCAATGGTAGGAAAGTGGAGGAAGCAAGAAGAATGAGTTGAGTAAAGTTTGAGTTATCTGACTGTTTTGTTTCACTTAATGCTCCGTATAATCCTGTGCACCTTATGGTCCAAAAAAATACGGTATATATTTTTTTAGGTTTAATATGTCTTGCATAGATTAGCGCTGCCACTCACCCACAAGCATCAAAGACACACCAGTCATAATACTGCTGAAAGGGCACCTCAGGGTGGCACCTTGAGAAGAGTCCCTGAGTCAGCACAGCACATTTTTTCCTGGCCCATGTGACTCTGTGGGGGTTCAGCTGAAGAAGACAGTGTCAGAACTTAGTGTAACGCAGACTAAAACCAAAAATCCCTCTGTGTGTGTGTGAATGTGAACTTACAGCGCAGGGGTCCCGGAGGTCCTGGTCTGCCACGTCAGGGCAGGATGGGCTGACCTTCCAAGAGTTTCCAAACAGCTCGGCTGTCGATTCCACAATTCCCTGCCGTGTTGTGAAGTCGTTCTCTGTGTCCCCATCAAAGTTACCACACAGGCCCCCGACCCGACCACGAAGATGGGCCGCCAAACGCACGTACACACGCATACCTGGAAGAAGAAATGCAAGTTGCAAGCAGCAATTATGGGACAGAGTTTTTAAGCAAGGCACAGACACTATGGCAACTACATATACTAATGTTGTTGTAAATACTGATAATTGTGACTGGCTGTAATCGCTCTAACGGCCAGTAGGGATGAACTTAAATCCCTACTTTAAAGGAGCAAATGCGTGTCACTTTAAGTATTTCAATGTTTTTCTGTGTATTTTCTGCAAAGGATCTTTTATATTTAGTTTATATGTGTGCGTCTTACCTCCATCCCACAGCAAAGTGACTCCAAGACGTGACGAGAGGGACACAAACAGGCCAACTTTTTCCAAAGTCAGGCCACTGCCACTGTAAGACTTTGGTAGGCTAACTGGCATCCCATTTACTGTCACAGCATTACCTAATGTCACAGACAGTTTAGCAATTAGACCCTCACTTTCCTCACATAGTACAATCACTTGCCAAAATAGAAAATAGGACACATTTGTGAGTCATGTCTGATAAAAACAGCACCTAAGAACACACAAGTGATTCAAAACTTAAGTGAAAGTTAAGTTAACTCAAGATATCAGATCACAGACGAACTTGTTTGATGGACGTTTGGGGTTTTGCCTTTGAGGGCAAGTAGCTTACCCGTGCAATGATTTACATGTTTGAGTATGAATCAGAAGGTCTCTAGTTTGAGTGTAGTAGTTTGAGTGTTTCCACCCCCATGCTTCACAGTAGGTATGGTGTTTCTTGGGATGCAACTCAGTATTCTTCTTCCTCCAAACACGACGAGTTGAGTTTATACCAAAAAGTTCTACTTTGGTTTATCTGACCACATGACATTCTCCCAATCCTCTGCTGTATCATCCATGTGCTCTCTGGCAAACTTCAGACGGGCCTGGACATGCACTGGCTTCAGCAGCGGAACACGTCTGGCACTGCGGGATTTGATTCCCTGCCGTTGTAGTGTGTTACTGATGGTGACCTTTGTTACTTTGGTCCCAGCTCTCTGCAGGTCATTCACCAGGTCCCCCCGTGTGGTTCTGGGATCTTTGCTCACCGTTCTCATGATCATTTTGACCCCACGGGATGAGATCTTGCGTGGAGCCCCAGATCGAGGGAGATTATCAGTGGTCTTGTATGTCTTCAATTTTCTGATGATTGCTCCCACAGTTGATTTTTTCACACCAAGCTGCTTGCCTATTGTAGATTCACTCTTCCCAGTCTGGTGCAGGTCTACAATACTTTTCCTGGTGTCCTTCGAAAGCTCTTTGGTCTTGGCCATGGCGGAGTTTGGAGTCTGACTGTTTGAGGCTGTGGACAGGTGTCTTTTATACAGATGATGAGTTCAAACAGGTGCCATTCATACAGGTAACGAGTGGGGGACAGAAAAGCTTCTTACAGAAGACGTTACAGGTCTGTGAGAGCCAGAGATTTTCCTTGTTCGAGGTGACCAAATACTTATTTTCCACCCTAATTTACAAATAAATTCTTTACAAATCCTACCATGTGGATTCATGGATTTTTTTTCACATTCTGTCTCTCACAGTTGAAGTGTACCTCTGGTGCAAATTACTGACCTCTGTCATCATTTTAAGTGGGGGAACTTGCACAATCGGTGGCTGACTAAATACTTTTTTGCCCCACTGTATCAACTATGTGGTGAGCTCTTGTGAATAGGGGGCTTTTTCTAAAGCAGTATTCTTGCTCTCACATGGGTTCCAAGGGGCATGTTTGCTGGATATAAACTCTCATTAGCAGCACCATTGAGCCCCCCTACCTCTTAGAAGATGTATGACCGTGTTTCCCAGACTGAGGGTGACTGATTTTGTGCAGGTGACTCCAGTGCTTCCACACGGCACGTTCTCCGCCGTGACACTGAATAAGCCGCTGGTCTCCCTGGCTAACACGTACTGGCAGTCACCCAGGAAAGAGTAGCAAACGACGAGTCGAACGTCACATAGTGTGGGTCCCCCGTTTGCCACACATACACCAGCACAGGCAGAGCGGCCACAGTGCCAGCGACGCTCATTGCACACACTGCAGGGAAAAATGATAACGTTGTAAAAAGAATACGTTTATAATTATTATATCTTAAAGAATTTTGATGCACTCAGCTCATACATTACCATGTGTTGCAGTCCTTAGTGATGTGTCATTGCTGTAATAAAGTCGACCATTGTGGTGACATGGACCATTCATCTGGCAGAACACAGCGGTCGCCCTCTGAAGGAAAAGAAGATGTAAAGTACGAAAATGTCGGTCATCATCAAAGACTACAGCTCTCGTTGTGTTGTTTGTCTCTTAAACTCACAAAACACATGAAATTTAATTAGGAGCTGACATTAAGGGATTCATGATTTTTGCACGATTGACGTTGAAAATAATCCTTATCTATCTAATATTGCCCTTAGTGAAGCTCCTCTGCTCACCAGCTGTTTTGAACTAAGCCATGTTTAGCACCCTACAGATGTTGAATAAAAAGTAGTGTGTCCACTACAGAGGACATGCATTAATAGGCAGGGCCTCGGGAGGATATGACTGGAAAAGAAATGAATGTGAATCATAACCTACAGCAACATCTGCAGAAACCTGCACAAAAAGGTTTTCACTCACTAGTAAGACAGTCCCTCTGTGGACACACACAGCCAGACAGGGGCTCTCTGCAGCTTGACTGCATGACGCTTGACCCCTGCTGTTGGCCAGGAGGGTCCAGGCTCGAGCAGGTGAGGAGGCAGGGAGCGTGGGGAGTAGACCAGAGTGCCGGGGCACTGGTTCACCTCCTCACAGAGCTCTTGAGTGCAGTTAACAAATCCCTGCTCACACACACTATGGAGGGAAGAGACGAGGGAGCGGAGTTAGTATGAACAATCTACTGAATTGTAATTACCAAGAACTTATAGGTCCATTTAAAGATTATTACTGAAACGTTGTTTATTAACAAGTTTGGTTTAGCAGGTGAAACAGTGAATACACTATAAAGCAGACTTCATAGTGATGACACTAAAGAACTATCATCCATACATTTTTTATTCTCCTTTAACAGCAGCTGAGGCGTGACGAATCACTTAATGATTCGCTTGAATCAACAGCCAGTTTTTCATTTAACGTGCCCTGATATACTGTATGTCATTTACGATATCTGCTTAATGATTAACCAGAATTTCCCTGTTTCCTCATAGCAATTACTCAGGTCAGACTGATATCACCAGCTCAAAGGAAACAAGTCACGTACAAAACGGACTCTGTACAGACCAACATGTCCCAATATATTAGAAATCAGAGAGAAACTAATCTGAGCGCCGGTAAGTTACTTAAACCCACAGAGTAATGCACACTGCCGTTACATGGTGAAGAAATGCAATGAAATCAACCTATCCTGTATCAGCAAGCAGGAACATAGAGTGATTTCATCAGAGCTCTTGCACCACCAAGTAGGCATCACGCTCTTATGTGCATCTATAGTTTGCAGTTGCAGGTCATTTAAATACAGTGGTTTGGCAAAATATTCGGCCCCCTTGAACTTTCCCACATTTGTCACCATTAACAGCCACAAACATGAATCAGTTTTATTGGAATTCACCATGAAAGACCAACACAAAGTGGTGCACACGTGGAAGTGGAACGAAAATCATACATGAATTCCAAACATGTTTTACAAATAAATAACTGCAAAGTGGGGTGTGCGTAATTATTCAGCCCCTTTGGTCTGAGTGCAGTCATTTGCCCATGAACATTGCCTATGAGTGCTAATGGCTAAATAGAGTGCACCTGTTGTGTGATCTAATGTCAGTACAAATACAGCTGCTCTGTGACGGCCTCAGAGGTTGTCTAAGAGAATATTGGGAGCAACAACACCATGAAAGTCCAAAGAACACACCAGACCAGGTCAGGGATAAAGTTACTGAGAAATTTAAAGCAGGCTTAGGCTACACAAAGATTTCCCAAGCCTTGAACATCCCACGGAGCACTGTTCAAGCCATAATTCAGAAATGGAAGGAGTATGGCACAACTGTAAACCTACCAAGACAAGGCCGTCCACCTAAACTCACAGGCGAACAAGGAGAGCGCTGATCAGAAATGCAGCCAAGAGGCCCATGGTGGACTCTGGACGAGCTGCAGAGATCTACAGCTCAGGTGGGGGAATCTGTCCATAGGACAACTATTAGTTGTGCACTGCACAAGTTGGCCTTTATGGAAGAGTGGCAAGAAGAAAGGCCATTGTTAACAGAAAACCATAAGAAGTCCCGTTTGCAGTTTGCCACAAGCCATGTGGGGGACACAGCAAACATGTGGAAGAAGCTGCTCTGGTCACATGAGACCAAAATGGAACTTTGTGGCTAAAATGCAAAACGCTGCACATCACTCTGAACACACCATCCCCACTGTCAGATATGGTGGTGGCAGCATCGTGCTCTGGGGGTGCTTCTCTTCAGCAGGGACAGGGAAGCTGGTCAGAGTTGATGGGAAGATGGATGGAGCCAAATACAGGGCAATCTTGGAAGAAAACCTCTTGGAGTCTGCAAAAGACTTGAGACTGGGGCGGAGGTTCACCTTCCAGCAGGACAACGACCGTAAACATAAAGCCAGGGCAACAATGGGATGGTTTAAAACAAAACATATCCATGTGTTAGAATGGCCCAGTCAAAGTCCAGATCTAAATCCAATCTGTGGCAAGATCTGAAAGCTGCTGTTCACAAACGCTGCCCATCTAATCTGACTGAGCTGCAGCTGTTTTGCAAAGAAGAATGGGCAAAGATTTCAGTCTGTAGATTGTGCAAAGCTGGGTAGAGACAGACCCTAAAGACTGGCAGCTGGAACTGCAGCAAAAGGTGGTTCTACAAAGTATTGACTCAGGGGGCTGAATAATTACATACACCCCACTTTGCAGTTATTTATTTTGTAAAACATGTTTGGAATCATGTGTGATTTCGTTCCACTTCTCACGTGTGCACCACTTTGTGTTGGTCTTCAGGTGGAATTCCAATAAAATTGATTCATGTTTGTGGCTGTAATGTGACAAAATGTGGGAAAGTTCAAGGGGGCCGAATACTTTTGCAAGCCATGTATATGACATAAAAGTTGGCTAATGCTAACTTGTGCAGATATTCACAGGGTACAGCTAAATTCAAGTTACCCCAGTTATATACAGCCAGGCTCACAACGTCAGGAGTTTCCATAGAGACCGACCTGTCCTCACTGATGAACAGGCACAAATCTGTAACAGCCTCGCCTACCGCACTCATAAAACAGGACTTTGTTCATGAAACCGGGTCAGTATGATACTGTAGCTCTGCAGACGATGATGATGAAACATGCTTACTTCAACTGAGTCTTTATGACCGGTGGCGAATGAATAAAAGCTGCACTCAGATAGCCATAAAAGAGAAAGGGCTGCTTTTACAATGTACTGTTAAAAAACAACAATCAGAAAAGCAATCATCTATATGAGGTCAAAGAAAAATGACACCTAAGTAACTTCATTAATTTCTGCTTTCTTCAGAAGTGTAGTATAACCAGATTACTCCGAGGACATAAGGGGATACTGATGCGGTTCAGTTAAGTAGCAGAGGGGCTGTTGATCAGTTTTGGGGTATAATGAAATATAACTGCCTTAGAGAAGCACACAATGAGATTCCCCAAACAGGAGGCTTTATGGTGGTAGGACAGGTAGTCCAACTCAACCAGGGTGGTACATCAATATGTGCCATTGCTGTGTCTCCCAGCAACCTCTCAAGAGCTTGGAGGAGATTCAACACAAATTGCCTTTTCAACCAAAAATTCTCCCTTAGTATAACAAAACTGTGTTGTGACTCTTTCCCCTCATTCAAGGCCGCCCGCATCGATCGAAAATTGGTGTACTTTTTGCTTAACTGGGGTGATGGAAACTTTTCTCTCAGTTGAACATGGAACACACACACACGTGCACTGACACAGACCTTACACTCACCCCCCAGCCCCTCCAAACGCCTTCGAAGCTTATGTATTCTATGTTGTGAGATCTGATGATTTATGTGCTGAGGTGTTTTTTTCTGTTCTCAAACTGATCTCCCTGTTGGAGCTCAGTCTGGGGGGGGGGGTCTTTCCTCATGTTGTGCATTTTCCATTGTTATACCTCTCTGACCTGTCTTCCTGTATGGTTGGAAGGGTAAGATGGCACTGGCAAGGCTGGCAGCCTTAACCCAATTTCCCTCGGGATGATCCATCCATCCATTCGCTTCCGCTTATCCTTCTCTGGGTCGCGGGGGGTGCTGGAGCCTATCGCAGCTATCATGGGGCCCAGTTTGATATTTGGCATGTCAGTTACCAACTAGCAGGAATGACAGGGCTACCACTGGTGCTCTGTGCTTTTCAGAGCAGGTTCACCCTGAGCACATGTGACAGATGTGAAAGAGCCTGGAGAATCTGTGGAGAGCTGCCTGTAACATCATTCAGCATGAACAGATTGGTGGTGGGTCAGTGATGGTTTGGGGAACACATGCAGACCTCTACAGGCTAGGCAGCGTTTAAGTATCAGGATGAGCTTCTTGACCCACGTCAGACACCTGCGCTGGTGCAGGCAGTCCTGGGTGTCTCCTGCTGCACGGCAATGCCCGGCCTCATATGGTGAGAGTAGATGCAGGCTGTTCCTGGATGTAAAGGAATTTACAACCACTGACTGGTCCTGATGCTCACTTGACCTAAATGCAACAGAACATCTGTGGGACATTGTGTTTTGACCTCAGTGTACCTCCAGAATGTCCAGCAGCTCAGTGATGCCAACTGCTCCTGATCAGGGAGGAGATCCCCCGGACACCATCCACCAACAATGGGGGCAATACAAACTACTGAGTACCACTGCATCTTTTATTCACTTGGAATTTTGGGGTCTTTGAATTTAGCCATCTGCAGGTTGGTGAGTCTCATTTCCATTTAAATGATGTTTCGTCGTCTGGTTCCTGACCAGTCCATACCAGTAGTGATATCCAGTATGATTTTTCCCCCACTGAGCTCTGATGCATTTACGAAGTGTTTATTTTTTTGTGTACATCTGCATCTTTAATATTTCATAAAAGATTTAAAAATTCTCAATCTAAACATTTTCATGATCAAAGTGTGCAGCGGCAGAAAGGTGAGACAAACTCCTTGACTACATACCAGGTGTTGCAGTTATTCTGAACCACGGCCCCAGGTGAATACATCACTGCTCCTTGCATGCATGGGCACAAAGAGATGGGAACACACTGACCCTGCTGGTCCTGCACAAGCCCTGGTGGGCACTGGCAGCCTGGAACACACAAGCTTTGACTGCGACTGTCATCACAGCTCCAGCCGTGTCTCAAATCTGAGCATGAGTTCCCACAAGTGCGACCGCACTCCTGGTACACCTGACCCCCTGAACACTGCATTGCTGGGGAGAAAGGAAGAGATAGCGTAGCAGAGCATTGGTTTTAGCACACTGTATCAGAAAAAACATTCTTTTGGTCTCTAAATAGTAATAACTTTTCCCTTAAGCCTCAAAACAACACAAGCAACGGTCCTCCAGCTTACTGCAGAAGGTGCGGTTGCGCCACTGGACCACAACACCTTCCTGAGCACAGTGTCGGGCATAGGCAGTGAGGACGGTGCAGTGACAGGATCCCTGCGGCACACAGCTGCAAACCTCTGACAGACAGAGACGGAAATATGGCTCCCTCTCCACCACGTCGTGACACAACTGTAGAATCAGAGATGGAGGTGCAGGTGTGAATAAAAGCGAAGGCGACAAACTCGTGAGAGATGACCAGAAGTACCCATCACACTGACCTGAAAGATGAGGCTGTGGATGACAGCACACACAGTCTCTGCATACTGCCGCCTCTGGGTGTACGTGGAGCAGGCCTCTGGTGCAGCTCCTCCAGGCAGGGTGCAGAGCTCTGTTGTGAATTTTGCCACAAAGGATGTCACGCTGTTTCCACATCTCCTTCTGGGGTGGTAAAGTCGTCACGCTGGTTCCAGGTCAGTGTTCCACACAGGCCGCGCACCTTGTCATATGTACCCATGTCCAACATAGAAGGATTGATCCCATGTTATGGAATTGCTTGAACATTGTGTTTTATGGTAATTTTAGAGTTTAGTGCCTACCACCTGGCCCTAGCGCTCTGCTTTTTGAGATTCCACATAAGAACGTGTCTTATTTCTTTGCAGATCGCAGGTTGGCTCTGTGACAACATTACAGTTAGGGCATTTCTATATAACCCCCACTTAAATGATGTTATAACTTGAGGGTGACATCTGTACAGCTAATTTGCTAATCTGCAGAAGCTAACTTGGGTCACTAAACTGGACCTCTGAACCATGTTACATTGGACAGTATAATGAAAGCACTAGGAGTAGTTTGAAGATCACCTTGTTTCCAAAGCCAGGCTGCAAGGTGATGAACGCCAGGGGTCCATCTAGGTACCACAGAATCTGGGCTCCAAACATCTGGATGAGCAGAAATGAGGAGGAGGCCTTAAGCACAGCTAGATCCCCTGTTACCAAGGGCACCGCTTCCTTCTGGCCATTCAGTGTCACTGAACCTGAAGGTAACAATATCAGCTGTAACCAATCAGAATGCAATCAGCACATTCAATCTAAAAGTCCAAGACGCTCTACAGTGTCTACTATAAAAACCTGTTTGTGCTTTGATTGCACAAAAATGCTGCACTATGACGCAAGCTGCAGCCTGCAAGGTTGTAAAAAGAAGTCCTTGCAAAAGAACCAAAAACTGCAGTTCCTCAAATAGCCACAGTCTTGCACCTTTGCCCCAGGTGAATACGTTTGCAACAACTACATAAAACTATGTTATTATTTTTTGTAAATAACTGACTTATTGATAATGGCACCGGTTCTGACATAAACGGTAGTAACCAGACCGAAAAGCAGCGCACATTTCGGTGCTTTATTTCGGTGCTTTTTTGTCCTGAGATGTCATACACTTTGGATTCTAGCCAATCATTTTACCTTTCCAAGGATAGTAGGCGGGCCCAGGTACGTACGTTCTTTTAGAGCAGAGCTACGAAGAAGAAGAAGAAGTTTTGAGCCAGGAGGGAGGGGGTGAGTGAGTCCTTGAGTGATTTGCTTAGGCTTATTCAGCACAGGAAGGGAGGGGGTGAGCAGCTCAAATGTGCTGTTAGCATGTTAGCAGAGTGATGCTACTGTGAACCGAGGAGCTATTGTCTTGATGTGAGCTTCTACTCAGGGTTTTTTCTTCCAGTTCAGAGCAGAAATGTTTTCGTTAAGAAACTGGCTGTTGTTTTTTTTCACACAGTTTTAATTATAAGCTAGATATATTTCTACTAATGAAATTAGTTTGCTAACAGCAACAGGGATGAGTCAGTGAGTCAGTTGGGCTTGTGAGTCATTAAAGTGATTCTTATTGAATGATTCGTTCATGATTCGCGCATCACTACAAAGGAGGTAACACCTCGAATCTGATGAAACACCTTTTTTTAAAGCAGAGAAATGCACTGTATTTGATAGCTTGCTATCAAAGACCGAGCACATCTACTGCGGGTGTGGTGCCTGTTATCGTAGCCGGAGTTAGCAACATCCCCCAAGAACCCGAAGAGGAGAGTCCTGGCCCCTAGCCCTGCCAGTGTAGCAGAAATGATGAGGATGATGATGCAGCAGCAGCCGTTCTTCTCTGCGTGAGTAGCTTAATGTTGTTCGTGTGTAATTTACGTTGAGTAGGCTAACCACGTTATTACATTAATGCATGTAAGGTGAACTAGCAAACACCGTCGTAGCTACATGCGGCTGTCCTTGTTTGATGGCAGATGCTCCCTTCACCCTGGCCAAAAAGGCTAAAATGACCAAAGAAAAAGTGGAAAACAGTTAAACATGAGAGGTTTTTGGACAAAGTTTGTGTTTTTTTCCATTGTTTAAGCACTGCTTCCAGCCAAGAGTGATGCCATATATGCCCCATAGCTGCAGAAAAGGATAACATTGTTATCTTTTTACAAAAAAACAGCTGAACATGAGAGGTTTTTGGACAAAGTTTGTGTTCTCCATTGTTTAAGCACCGGCACCATTTCAAAAGTACCGGTTTGGCACCGGTTTTGGATAAAACCTAAACGATACCCATCCCTAGACATCGATGGGTATATAGTTAAAGTTGTCAAACTGGACACAAGCTTGTTTGTGATTTTGGTGTTGTTTTTTGTATACAGTCGATGGTCTAAAGCACCATTAATTGCTGGGTAAAGCTGTGTTGTGAGCCTAAAGAGAACAGTAAGAGAAACAAACTACTAGACACATCTAGATTTGATTTCCTGTGATCTATCAAGCAAACCTTCATACTATACCGGTGTCTGTGATGGTGACTGTGGTCCGGAGAGCTGTTACTGACATCTCCTTTAGACACCCCCCTCCTCCTTCCCCTCCCCCTGCCGTACATTCTCCACAGCGCACACTCACAACTACCTTCCTGTCAACAAAGTCCTGAAAACACACAGAGAATAAGAACAAAGTAACAATGCACAAATCTGCCTCATAGTGTAAGCAAATGTGTTTGATTGCATTTCTCTACACATGGCTCACCTCCACAGCAATGAAGGAGCAGTCGCTTCGTTGCAGTGAGTACCTCTTTTTGTCAAAAGTGGTCACCTGTAAACCGCCCATCAGGGCGCACTCTGCCGCACACTTCTCCCCAGTACACTGCCACTGACCCGAGCTACACACACTGTCAAGGTAAAGGCAAAAAAAGTTGCACGTAAATGGGCAAAATGGGTAAACGATGAAGAGTTGACAGGAAAAGACTCCCTCCTCACCAGGTGTTGCATCTCTGTTGTATTTTGTCCCCTGACTGGTATGTGCGTCTGCGATGAAAGCAAGGACAATCATCTCTTTTCAGACACCTTCCCTGGTGAAAATAGAGGCCTGGAGGGCACTCGCATCCTCCAACACACTCGTCCCTGCACTGGCCCATGGCTGCGGGGGGCTGTGGAGAAGTACAACTGGGAGGACAGGAGGATATGCAGTCTGAAAACACCTGACCTCTGGGACAGACACGGTCTGAAAGGACAGATAAAAGAGAGAAAGCAGCATTATTATAGCGTGATTCTCATCAGGACAATATTGACAATCTGACAGGCTGTGTTACAGATTATATTAACTTCTGTGTGGACACTGTGGATCCCAAAAAAACATTTTGCTTCTCCAACAATAAGCCCTGGGTTACCAAAGACATCAAAGCAACCCTGAACAAGAAGAAAAGAGCTTTCAGAAACGGTGACAGAGATCAGCTGAAACTGGTGCAGAAGGAGCTGAAAGCCAATATTGCAGAGGGTAAAGAGTCCTACAGAAGGAGGCTGGAAAGCAAACTGCAGGACAACAGCACCAGGGAGGTGTGGAATGGAATGCGGGCCATCACTAGCCTGAGACAAAAGAGAGGTGTTGGGATGGATGGGGACGTCGAAAGTGCAAACAACCTAAATCTGCACTTCAATAGGTTTGACTGCCCTGCGTCTCCTGTCTCCACACCCAGCTCTTCCCATCTTCTCCTTTCTCCTCCCCCCTCTCCTGCCCCCTCAGACCGTCTCACCCTGTCCCTCTCAGCAGATGACATCAAAAGAGAATTGGGCAGACTCCACTCCACTCCAGCAAAGCTGCTGGCCCTGACGCTGTCAGTCCCAGGGCCCTCAGGTGCTGTGCTTCCCAGCTGTCTGGAGTTCTACAACAGATCTTCAACATGAGTCTGGAAATGCAGAGAGTCCCATCACTCTGGAAGACATCCTGCCTGGTTCCTGACCCTAAAAAGATCAACCCGTTGACCCTCGGTGACTACAGGCCAGTGGCTCTGACCTCACATGTCATGAAGACGCTAGAGTGACTCATCCTGAAACATCTGCGTCTGCTCGTGGAGCCCTGGCTGGACCCCCTGCAGTTTGCCTATCAACCTCGTATCGGCGTGGAGGATGCCATCATCTACCTGCTGGACCAGGCTTATTCTCATCTGGACATTGTTGGGAGCACTGTGAGGGTCATGTTCTTTGACTTCTCCAGTGCTTTTAACATGATCAGACCATCACTGCTGGGGAATAAGCTCACAGAAATGCAGGTGGACGCCCCACTGGTAGCTTGGATTACGGACTATTTAACAAGTCGACCACAGCATGTCCGACTGAAGAGCTGCCGCTCATTGTGGGCTGTATCAGGGATGGACAGGAGGAGGAGTACAGGAGTGTGGTGGACAGCTTTGTTGAGTGGTGTGAGCTTAACCACCTACAACTTAACATCACAAAGACAAAAGAACTGATCATGGACTTTAGGAAGCAGGCTCCTCCTAACCCTGTCACCATCAGAGGGGCTGATGTGGAGATCGTTGAGGACTGCCGGTACCTGGGGGTACACTTGGACTGTAAACTGGACTGGACCAAGAACACCAATGCTATCTTCAAAAAAGGGCAGAGTCGGCTTTTCCTACTGCGGCGACTCAGGTCCTTCAATGTTGGTAGGAACATGCTGACCATGTTTATCACTCTGTGGTGGAGAGCGCTGTGTTCTTTGCAGCTGT